>NC_140991.1:211115271-211120271 GCF_052327205.1 Somniosus microcephalus | reverse complement strand
GTGTGAGAGAGAGAGACTGGGAGTGTGTGAGAGAGAGAGAGACTGGGAGTGAGAGAGAGAAACTGGGAGTGTGAGAGAGAGAGAGAGTGGGAGTGTGTGAGAGAGAGAGAGAGAGAGAATGGGAGTGTGTGTGAGAGAGACTGGGAGAGAGAGAGTGTGAGTGTGTGTGAGAGAGAGACTGGGATTGTGAGAGAGAGAGACTGGGAGTGTGAGAGAGAGAGACTGGGAGTGTGAGAGAGAGAGACTGGGAGTGTGAGAGAGAGAGACTGGGAGTATGAGAGAGAGAGACTGGGAGTGTGTGAGAGAGAGAGTGTGGGAGTGTGAGAGAGAGAGTGTGGGAGTGCGAGAGAGAGAGAGAGAGAGAGTGGGAGTGTGTGTGAGAGAGAGAGAGAGTGTGTGAGAGAGAGAGAGAGTGGGAGTGTGAGAGAGGGAGTGGGAGTGTGTGAGAGAGAGAGAGAGTGGGAGTGTGAGAGAGAGAGAGAGGGAGTGTGTGAGAGAGAGAGAGAGGGAGTGTGTGAGAGAGAGAGAGAGTGGGAGTGTGTGAGAGAGAGAGAGAGAGAGAGAGAGAGAGAGAGTGGGAGAGAGAGAGAGAGAGAGAGAGTGGGAGTGTGCGAGAGAGAGAGTGGGAGTGTGTGAGAGAGAGAGAGAGAGAGAGAGGGAGCCTTCGAAAGAACAAACCCAAACAAAAAAATACAAAAAATGGTTTGACTCCGATTGCCAGTACATGAGGAAAAAACTCAGAAAAATATCAAACCAAAAACACAGACAACCTGAAAACGAGGAATTACGCCTTGCTTATTGTCAGGCACTAACACAATACAAACGCACACTCAGAACCAAGAAAGAGCAGTATATTAAGAATACACTCATCTCTATTGAGTAATCCATTGATTCCAATTGTTTCTGGGACAACTGGAATCATTACACAAAAAACAACATGATGAATTGGCCATTCAAAACGGTGACACATGGGAAAACCATTTTGAAAAATTATACCAGAAAAACACACTAAGCCCAGAGCAATACCAAATATGCGAAAAACTGGCAAAGCTAGAATCTGCCATAAAAGATAACCAAAACCCGATAGACACCATAATATCTGAAAAAGAGCTAATTGAAAAACTCAAGGACCTGCGACCAGGAAAGGCTTGCGGGGCAGACGGCATCCTAAGCGAGATGATTAAACACACGGACGATAAAATGAGATTGGCTATACTGAAACTCTTCAACTTGGTTCTGAGTGTCGGTTACTTCCCTGATATCTGGAACAAAGGACTCATAATGCCCATATACAAAAGTGGGGATAAAGGAGACCCAAATAACTATCGAGGCACCTGTGTAAACAGTAACATGGGAAAAGTTTTCTGTAGTATCATAAACAAAAGACTTATAAACTTCCTTGAGGAGCACAATGTCTTGAGTAAAAGCCAAATTGGATTCCTGCCAAACTATAGAACATCAGATCATATCTTCACCCTACAGACCCTAATTGACAAACACGTCCATCAAAACAAAAGCAAAATCTACGCATGCTTTATAGATTTCCAGAAGGCTTTCGATTCCATCTGGCACGACGGTCTATTCCTGAAACTTATCGAAAGCGGGGTAGGGGGAAAAACATATGATGTAATTAAATCAATGTATACAAACAACAAATGTGCAGTTAAAATTGGAGACAAACAAACAAAATACTTCCCACAGGGGCGGGGGGTGACGCAGGGCTCGCCAATCTCACTGACACTCTTTAATATTTACATAAATGAATTAGCAAAACTACTTGAACAATCTACAGCACCCGGCCTCACCCTATATGAATCCAAGGTTAAATTCCTCCTCTATGCAGACGACCTGGTTCTACTGTCACCAACTAAGGAGGGTCTACAGCAGAACCTGGATCTGCTGGAATCAGTCTGTCAGACCTGGGCCCTGACAATAAACCTCCAAAAAACCAAAGTCCTCGTGTTCCAACAAAGATCCAGACATCAGGGACCCAAAATAAATCTCACACTAGGAACAACTAAAATCGAACAAACCACTAACTACACATACTTGGGCATAAAAATCAGCTCTACGGGAAGCTTCAAACTGGCTGTGAATGAACTGAAAGAGAAAGCAAGAAGGGCTTTCTACGCCGTTAAAAGATCAATCCAAATAGAAATCCCAATTAGCATTTGGCTCAAAATTTTCAAATCAGTAATTGAACCAATTGCACTCTATGGCAGTGAAGTGTGGGGACCGCTAACACAACAAGATTTTGCAAAATGGGACAAACACCCAATTGAGATCCTACATGCAGAATTCTGTAAAAGTATCCTCTGGACTCAAAGGAAAACCGTAAACAATGCATGCAGGGCAGAACTAGGCCAATTTCCACTAATAATTACTATCCAAAAAAGAGCCACCAAATCTTGGAAACACCTAAAAATGAGCAACCCCCACTGCTATCATTACGAAGCCTTGAAATGCCAAGAGAGGACCATAAAGAATAACTCCCTCAGTCAACTAGTCCTGGGACTCAGTGAAGCAACCACTAACACTACTAACAATAACCAGCCCCAGGACAGTGACATCATAGCAGAGAGAATTCGACCCAACACAATTGTCACTAAACAAAAGGAAAAATACCTGTCATATTGGGCAGAAACAACAAAAACCCAAAGCAAACTCAATTGCTACTTGACCCTAAACAGACAATACAACATAGCTGAGTACCTGACCATGGTAAAGGATAACAAACTGAGAAAAACCTTGACAAGGTACAGACTTAGCTAACATAGCCTAGCGATCGAAAAAGGCAGACCAGGCTGCCAAGAGAGGACAGGATATGCTCTCACTGCAGTCAGGGAGTAGTGGAGACAGAGATGCACTTCCTCACAGCCTGTGGAAAATATCAGGGCATCAGGGAGAATTTCTACCAAAAATTCTCACAAATATGCCCTGAATTCAGAAATCTGAATGACAACCAAAAACTCCCATACCTACTGGGGGAGGAGAGAAGCTGTGTAGCACTGGCGGCACACTATGTTACAGCTTGCCATGAACAGAGGGACAACCAGTAAACTAAGAAAAGAGTATATATAAATAATGCAAATGTATATTTATACACTCAGGGATATACCTGTTTATACACTGTATGAATAGAACTGCGTTTATGTGTTCAACCATAAATGTATTTTGATGCTTTGGCAACATAAGATGTACCTTATCATGCCAATAAAGCGATTTGAATTGAATTGAATTGAGTGTGTGAGAGAGAGAGAGAGAGGGAGTGTGTGAGAGAGAGAGTGGGAGTGTGTGAGAGAGAGAGAGTGGGAGTGTGTGAGAGAGAGAGAGTGTGTGAGAGAGAGAGAGAGTGGGAGTGTGTGAGAGAGAGAGAGAGTGGGAGTGTGTGAGAGAGAGAGAGTGGGAGTGTGTGAAAGAGAGAGAGAGAGAGACTGGGAGTGTGTGTGAGAGAGAGAGACTGGGAGTGTGTGAGAGAGAGAGACGGAGTGAGAGAGAGAGAGACTGGGAGTGTGAGAGAGAGAGAGTGGGAGTGTGAGAGAGAGAGAGAGTGGGAGTGTGTGAGAGAGAGAGAGAGAGTGGGAGTGTGTGTGAGAGAGAGAGAGAGAGAGTGGGAGTGTGTGTGAGAGAGAGAGAGAGACTGGGAGTGTGTGAGAGAGAGAGAGACTGGGAGTGTGAGAGAGAGAGACTGGGAGTGTGTGAGAGAGAGACTGGGAGTGTGTGAGAGAGAGAGAGACGGGGAGTGAGAGGGGGAGTGAGAGAGAGACTGGGGCCTAGAAATTCAGTATAGCCACGTTTGGGGCGCTACAGCCGGGCGGCCGCTAAAGTTTGCGCCCGGCGCAACTTCGCACCACCTTCGCCGATATTCAGTGGCATCGCCCCAAGAGGTTGCTGCTGCACTAAAGCAGGCGATGCACGACTATCATAAGGCGCTAAGCCGGCGATCCGGGGCGCTAACACCGAGGATGGGCGCAGCGCAGGTGCGGCGAGTTGCTCAATGAAGGCAGACACGCTGGTGCTGGTCAGCTCTTAAAGGGGAAGGGTCGACTTGTTTGGCTGCCATGCCCTGCACACTGCAGCCCTGAAGCAAGGCCTGACCATCGCTGGTTCATCAGTTCTACGCCCTCTACCATGGGGAAGCCCGCTATTCTTCCAAAGCTGATTGCACGCTCTTGCTGCTTGTCCAGGGTCATGGGGAAGGAGATGTACTGACGTCTCCTTCTGAAAAGGGCATTGTTCACCTGGCAGATGCAACAATGTACCGCGAACTGGGAGATGTTGGCAATGTCCCCAGTAGCGGATTGGAAGGAGCCAGTGGCATCGAAGTTGAGAGCCACCGTCGCCTTCACTGCCACTGACAGAGACGTCCTGCTCCTCAGCTGTGGCTGCAGATCTCTGCAAAGCAGGTGGCAGACCTCAGTGACCACCTCCCTTCTGAATCGCATCCTCCGAACACACTGCTCCTCAGAGATGTTCAGATATGAGAACTGCTGGCGGTATACCCTGGGTGGGTAAGGCCTCCTTTGCCGACGCCTGTTGGCCAATCTCCGTCTGGCCATGACTGGCACTCTCTCACGGCGTCTCTGATCCCTTTGAATGCAATGCAGAAAGCCAAAGTTTCCACCCATTGCAGCCCCCATTATATGTGGCGACTCAAGGCTATGGCACTGAAAGTGAAATCCAAGTGCAAAGCTCTGGCCTGAAGCCACAAGTACCTGTGCAAGCGCTGAGTCAAAGCAGAAAGCTCTCTGCCTTTGTCTCTCTCCAAATATCCGTCTCTCACACAGAGGGATTGGCACAAAATGGCTGCCACTTATACTGCAGGAGGAGTCCCCTTTAAATAGCACCCCCCGCGCCCCGCAGTGACTGGGAACTGTTCCCCTCTGCCACCGCTACGCCTTAGGAGGAGAGTGCGCCAGGCGCAAGCGGGCCGGCGCCACTGCCCACATCTTCAGGTATCGGCGGCGCACAAAGGGCGTTGCACGATGAAATGACGTCAG